>NC_079166.1:91906965-91949465 GCF_947568905.1 Ostrea edulis | reverse complement strand
GTTACTGTTTAAGTTTAGTTTAGACATTATTAACGGGAAATGAAATGACCACTCTTTATTTACTATTCCAGTACTCTCTATTCCGTCAAAAGAGAAAACATAGCCAGCCGGGAGATGGAATTCCGGACAAGACCCATCGTCAGACACTCGGACGATCCAAACTTCAACATAGAGCAGAAGAAGGAGAGGGATTATATAATGAACGCTCGCCTCGGCGACAACAGTTTGGGGAAATTCGCCAGGGCCATCATTCAGCACTTCTTTAAAGCCCCCGTTCCCAAATCTCACCCCGGATACGGGATGCCACGTCCAGAAACAAGGGAGTCTAACCCGTTCAGGGTCATGATGCAGGACCTTCAGAGAGATCCCAGCATGCTGCAGATTAGTGCGTTTCCGTCTCTCACAACTCCTGTAAAGTGCGAGAGCGGAAATGAGTTTTGCGAGATTTTAGGATCTAGCGCTTGTTCTACCTGTATTGAGAAAACCAATCGATATATTGGAGATGAATTACAGAGAATCATGTTTCCTAAATTAGATTTGACGCGCCAAAGGCTGGTACAACCAAAATTAGCGCGCGTCATGAAGGAGGGTCATATGATGCAAGTTCGGAAACGGAGACTGAGAGAATTACACTTCCCGGACCATTTCTCCGTACTTAAACGTCGAGAAACGCACATTACTGATAAAAGTGCTCATTTCAAGAAAAGTGCCAAGAAGAAGAAAAAGATGAAGACACTCACTTCTTTCGTTCGCTCCACACCGATGACACCAGGTATAGCACTGGCGACAGTGAAGGAAGAATCACTGGCCAGCGCCTAAGGCGTAGGAGTTTTGCTGTTAGCGCCTAAGGCGTATGGATGTTTTATTAGTAACTAAGGCAGAGGAATTTTGTTAACAGTGCATTTCTAACTTCATTTTCTGTGTGTTGTCATTAGGCAAGCCTCCTGGATATCCTTTAATTTATGACTTTCGGATTGTGACCCTCCTTTCGATTTGTGAATGCAACATGTTACACAAACCTCGCTTAGATACATCTCCAACAGATGCAATGCACGTAACACACCCTTAATGTATTTCATCCCGAACTTTCATCATTTCAGGTAACAAGTGCTCAGAAATAAATGCGGGAATGTAATACAACAGTGAACTTGTTTTATTGGGGGATATTGTACATGTCTGTCTCTATTGGGGAATATTGTACAGACCTGTCTCTATTGGGGAATATTGTACAAATCTGTCTCTATTGGGGAATATTGTACAAATCTGTCTCTATTGGGGAATATTGTATATGTCTGTCTCTATTGGGGAATATTGTAGAAATCTGTCTCTATTGGGGAATATTGTACAAATATGTCTCTATTGGGGAATATTGTACAAATCTGTCTCTATTGGGGAATATTGTACATGTCTGTCTCTATTGGGGAATATTGTACAGACCTGTCTCTATTGGGGAATATTGTACAAATCTGTCTCTATTGGGGAATATTGTACAAATCTGTCTCTATTGGGGAATATTGTATATGTCTGTCTCTATTGGGGAATATTGTACAAAGCTGTCTCTATTGGGGAATATTGTACAAATCTGTCTCTATTAGGGAATATTGTACAAATCTGTGTGCATTGCGGAATATTGTACAGATCTGTCTCTATTGCGGACTATTGTACATTTTACAGAACGATGTTTTTCAGAGTTGAACAGAAATATTGATTAGATACGTGTGTCCCGTAACAATGTATGTTCCAGAAGACTTCTATAGAAGTTTATTTTGCATAGACATTCGATTTAGCATAAATAAACAGTAAATTTAGCATATATAGACTGTAAATTTAGCTTATATAGACTGTATATTTAGCATATATAGACTGTAAATTTAGCATATATAGACTGTATGTTTAGCATATATAGACTGTATATTTTAGTATAATAAATACTCTACAGAACTACACTGGACATTCTTTTCTGGGGATTCGGTTTGACTTAATAACTGACTTGTGACGACTAATGTTTTGGTAAATATTTATTAGTGGCAGACCAATCTAAGACATTGATGGCATTTTCTTCGAAGAAATTACCGAATCAATCTCTCAGTATGTGCGCGCATTGTCCTCCAGAAAAACTAATACGCTGGCGTATTTGTGCTGCTGCGTAAAATGTGCCAACACAGGCTGTACAGCGTCGTCTATACACCACTGAATAGCTATGGTTCTGCGCAAGTTGACCAAATGGGACAAATTTGTGTCAATCGCGCCCAAAACCAAGACTCTACCTCGGACAAATCGATCGTGTTCAAGCATGTAAAACTTTTCCGTTTCCAATTCTGATGCACCAGATGCGCATTTCGACAAATAATTTTTCTTCAGTGATGCCCAATCGAAATGTTTGAAATCCGAATTAACAATAAACCTGTAACAGTTATTTTAGGGGAAAACAGAGTGCCCCCCCCCCCCCCAAAAAAAAAAAAAAACCTGGAGTCAAATTCGTCTAAGGATAAGAGCTATGCATGAGGGAGATAATCCTTAATTTTGAAATGAATTTCTAAATTTTACCACAGCAATTAAATATACATCCGTATTTTCAAGCTAGTAACGAAGTACTTAGCTACTGGGCTGTAACTGCATTGTCTACGTAGCGTTCAAGCACACGTCGGTAAACTCATTTTCTGCCGTTCACATTACCTACGTTGAATCATGATTCGTCAGAAACAAGACGTATTTCCGATTTTGGATTTGATTTAACCGTTGTCGGTCCCATTGTCCTCAGTAACGTCGATTTGGGATTTGAGTTGTAAACCTCTAAAAGGTTTGTTTCAGAGATTCCCTCGACGTTTCGATATTCGAAAAACTGTTCTACGGTAAATTGTCCTACCATGGTGTCCGATCATTTGCCCCACCGTCGTCGCGGCAGCTATAAACCTACTCCACAAGAGGCGTCGCTGTACGAAATGCCATTGACGCAGTGTTATCACACCAAGTCTTGGGCGATCATTCACGGACCCTATTTGGCGATGACGTCTTATCAATGGACTATTTTGCTAGGGTGAAGGTTAAAATGTCTAGCTACTTCTTGCAGAATGGCGCATGCTTGAATCATACCTAGTGTTTGATTTCGTAAATCATTACTTAGGTATTGTGTAGCCTTTCCTGTTGTAGTTGCATTTACCATATACACAACAGAGTCGTTTCACAATGGAAACACCGATTCTTTTTTCTTTTTTCTTTTTGGTCTTAGAATAGCATATGGAAAAAATCGTGCATACCTACTTACATCGTGTACACAATTAGCACACATAAAAAGGTTTTAATGGTCAGACATATGTATTGTGGGGTCTTACAATAACTTTAAAAAAAATCATCACTATTCTATTGTTAAAAAATATAAGTTTTGGGGTTTTAAAGTTTGTCAGTATAGAAGCTATCATTTGGTCAAATGCTGTTCGACGAATTTCATACAAAATGTTAGACTGTTCTTTACATACTGATTTTGAATAGGGATTGCTCCATTTAAGTTTACGCGATCAATATTTAGGATTCACGACGGGTGTGACCGGACAATAGGGGACATTTACTCTTCCTATACACCTGATTCCATTTCTGGTGTTTGCCCTTGTCCTAAACTTGTAATCTTTATAGGATTTATGAGATTGAAAACTGCTGGCGATCTTCACTTTTCATCAACGTACTTTAAAATCATTTCGCACAGATCACCATTTTGATCTAAAAGTATAATTCACACAATATTGTTTTTCATATATTGGATACCATCTTATTGTGTACGTTCTCAAATAAGGACAGTCCAGATGTAGTTTGTACACCTTGGTTATACACCTTGGTCGACTTTTTTCTTCCATTAGCAACAAAGATAATGTTGATATTGAATACTATTCTGAATGTCATGAGAATCACTATCTACCTATTAGAGTGTCAATCGAAACGCTTGTTATATATTGGAATATCTTTTACAAGAAATAGCACGATTCTGGCAGTAGTATTGAGGAATTCCGAGAATCTTTCAAATCCAGAGATAGATTAAACGTTTAGACAAGATACTGTGATAGCGTCGTGTTGTTAAGGATCTCAAGCCGTAAAGCAATGTGCTGTAAATGTTTCACACAGTGGTAGTAAGTTCAATGTCGGTATCACGTCTTATTTACTGAAATCATTTCATAAAATTTTCATTGTTGAAATTTTAGAAGGAAAGACAAAAATAATTCTCATTACCAATTAATGAATTTCCTACAATGGGTCATTGTACTGTTAATCATATCTAATCACGGAAGCCTAGGTGATTTGTCTATCTACGTTCACCGCAAGATTTAGTTTTCTACAATTCTTTGAAATATGTATTTGTTGTTAACACTAACATTTGATGTTGATGTTGGAAAAAGCATTCAACTCGGATTGCACCAGTTGGAGTACTTTACACATACACTATATGTACAGTAATTTGAGTGAAACACTGACGAGTTAACAGTGCAAATGCAATTTTATAAAGAGCGTGTATATTGTACAGATTCATAAACATATTTCATATGGCCACTGCTTTTGACGCGAATATAAAAAAAAAACCCACATCAATATTGACACCAGGTTGTGAATCACACACACCTTATCAAATTTATGGCATTCAAAATATTGGATATAAAACACGTGATATGGTTATCTCATTACTATCGTTTGACGTATCTTAAATTCAATGTATTCTGTGTAGATTAATTACCTAAACATTCGGGCGGTAATGTTTGTCACCGGATAGACGGTTTTTAGGATTTGCTCATATATGAACATAATAGATAGTGCATATGACACATGCTTATCAAAGGTTTTCGTCTATGTAAATACATCGCGGACAGTTTTATGCCTTCATCGAGAATAGAAGATTTCCAAAGAAGCATGTTAAATATCCCCAATCTATATAAAACATCCAAGTATGCCACAATTCAGCAGCGTTTAATCATGAAGAGGTGACACTAACAAACGTTATCAATCTCAAAAGTCCTAAAAGGAATTCGAAATAAAGAATATAAATGATATAAAGAACTAGAGAGGAGGACCTGAAACATTTCCATTGATGGTTATTTTGTACATATCTTTAGTAAACAAGTGATCGCCCTTGTGTAAGAGACTATGGGAGTCAAAATCAATACAAGTATCGTTTTCTACAAATTAAAATATCTAAATACATTGGAGTTTCTCTCTGTAAAAATATATTTTCTTATTCGCTCTACTCAAACGAACGTAAATAATTCATAAAATAAACACAAACACGCAGGGCGGGGACGGTTATTGTTTATATCGGTGTCTCTGGGTATAGACGACTGGTTTTTTATATCAGTGTTTCAGGGCGGGGACGGTTATTGTTTATATCGGTGTCTCTGGGTATAGACGACTGGTTTTTTATATCAGTGTTTCAGGGCGGGGACGGTTATTGTTTATATCGGTGTCTCTGGGTATAGACGACTGGTTTTTTATATCAGTGTTTCAGGGCGGGGACGGTTATTGTTTATATCGGTGTCTCTGGGTATAGACGACTGGTTTTTTAATCAGTGTTTCAGGGCGGGGACGGTTATTGTTTATATCGGTGTCTCTGGGTATAGACGACTGGTTTTTTATATCAGTGTTTCAGGGCGGGGACGGTTATTGTTTATATCGGTGTCTCTGGGTATAGACGACTGGTGTTTTATATCAGTGTTTCAGGGCGGGGACGGTTATTGTTTATATCGGTGTCTCTGGGTATAGACGACTGGTTTTTTATATCAGTGTTTCAGGGCGGGGACGGTTATTGTTTATATCGGTGTATTTGGGTATAGACGACTGGTTTTTTATATCAGTGTTTCAGGGCGGGGACGGCTTTTGTTTATATCGGTGTCTCTGGGTATAGACGACTGGTTTTTTATATCAGTGTTTCAGGGCGGGGACGGTTATTGTTTATATCGGTGTCTCTGGGTATAGACGACTGGTTTTTTATATCAGTGTTTCAGGGCGGGGACGGTTATTGTTTATATCGGTGTCTCTGGGTATAGACGACTGGTTTTTTATATCAGTGTTTCAGGGCGGGGACGGTTATTGTTTATATCGGTGTCTCTGGGTATAGACGACTGGTTTTTTATATCAGTGTTTCAGGGCGGGGACGGTTATTGTTTATATCGGTGTCTCTGGGTATAGACGACTGGTTTTTTATATCAGTGTTTCAGGGCGGGGACGGTTATTGTTTATATCGGTGTCTCTGGGTATAGACGACTGGTTTTTTATATCAGTGTTTCAGGGCGGGGACGGTTATTGTTTATATCGGTGTCTCTGGGTATAGACGACTGGTTTTTTATATCAGTGTTTCAGGGCGGGGACGGTTATTGTTTATATCGGTGTATTTGGGTATAGACGACTGGTTTTTTATATCAGTGTTTCAGGGCGGGGACGGTTATTGTTTATATCGGTGTCTCTGGGTATAGACGACTGGTTTTTTATATCAGTGTTTCAGGGCGGGGACGGTTATTGTTTATATCGGTGAATTTGGGTATAGACGACTGGTTTTTTATATCAGTGTTTCAGGGCGGGGACGGTTATTGTTTATATCGGTGAATTTGGGTATAGACGACTGGTTTTTTATATCAGTGTTTCAGGGCGGGGACGGTTATTGTTTATATCGGTGTATTTGGGTATAGACGACTGGTTTTTTATATCAGTGTTTCAGGGCGGGGACGGTTATTGTTTATATCGGTGTATTTGGGTATAGACGACTGGTTTTTTATATCAGTGTTTCAGGGCGGGGACGGTTATTGTTTATATCGGTGTATTTGGGTATAGACGACTGGTTTTTTATATCAGTGTTTCAGGGCGGGGACGGTTATTGTTTATATCGGTGTATTTGGGTATAGACGACTGGTTTTTTATATCAGTGTTTCAGGGCGGGGACGGTTATTGTTTATATCGGTGTATTTGGGTATAGACGACTGGTTTTTTATATCAGTGTTTCAGGGCGGGGACGGTTATTGTTTATATCGGTGTATTTGGGTATAGACGACTGGTTTTTTATATCAGTGTTTCAGGGCGGGGACGGTTATTGTTTATATCGGTGTATTTGGGTATAGACGACTGGTTTTTTATATCAGTGTTTCAGGGCGGGGACGCTTATTGTTTATATCGGTGTATTTGGGTATAGACGACTGGTTTTTTATATCAGTGTTTCAGGGCGGGGACGGTTATTGTTTATATCGGTGTATTTGGGTATAGACGACTGGTTTTTTTATATCAGTGTTTCAGGGCGGGGACGCTTATTGTTTATATCGGTGTATTTGGGTATAGACGACTGGTTTTTTATATCAGTGTTTCAGGGCGAGGACGCTTATTGTTTATATCGGTGTATTTGGGTATAGACGACTGGTTTTTTATATCAGTGTTTCAGGGCGGGGACGGTTATTGTTTATATCGGTGTATTTGGGTATAGACGACTGGTTTTTTATATCAGTGTTTCAGGGCGGGGACGGTTATTGTTTATATCGGTGTATTTGGGTATAGACGACTGGTTTTTTATATCAGTGTTTCAGGGCGGGGACGGTTATTGTTTATATCGGTGTCTCTTGGGTGCATTTAGAGTGAACAAAATAACTTATTGTTGTATTTTGTGAGTAATTGCGAAGAAAACAACTGTGCATCTGTACATCGTCCTGTTTTGGTGTAGTTTATTTATTTCCCAAACACTGATACACATAATGTAAAACTTATACGGTACCAATTTTGATGCACCAGATGCGCATTTCGACAAATAATGTCTCTTCAGTGATGCTCAACCGAAATGTTTGAAATCCGAAATAACAATGAAGTTTTAGAGCTATTATAGGGGAAAACAGTGTGCCAAAAAAGTGGAGTCAAATTCGTCTAAGGATAAGAGCTATGCGTGAGGGAGATAATCCTTAATTTTGAAATGAATTTCTAAATTTTATAACAGCAATTAAATATACATCCTTATTTTCAAGCTAGTAACGAAGTACTTAGCTACTGGGTTGTAGAGACCCTCGGGGACTAACAGTCCACCAGCAGAGGCCTCGACGCAGGGGTCATAATGTAAAACTTATACGGTACCAATTTTGTTGCACCAGATGCGCATTTCGACAAATAATGTCTCTTCAGTGATGCTCAACCGAAATGTTTGAAATCCGAAATAACAATGAAGTTTTAGAGCTATTATAAGGAAAAACAGTGTTCCAAAAAGTGGAGTCAAATTCGTCTAAGGATAAGAACTATGGGTGAGGGAGATAATCCTTAATTTTGAAATGAATTTCTAAATTTTATAACAGCAATTAAATATACATCCGTATTTTCAAGCTAGTAACGAAGTACTTAGCTACTGGGTTGTAGAGACCCTCGGGGACTAACAGTCCATCAGCAGAGGCCTCGACCCAGGGGTCATAATGTAAAACTTATACGGTACCAATTATGATGCAAGAGATGCGCATTTCGACAAATCCTTAATTTTGAACAATTCTTCACACCGAAGTTTCGCTTATTCTAAATCACAGTGCTTCTAGATTTTCTTCTTGACAATACTTTCTTTGAAAGTAAAGATTTGTTAGAAGAGATCAGGATTCTGCAATGTTTTGTTGTTTGTAAGGAAAGTTGTAAACTTCTGGAATCCAGTATAGTAACTCGAATTAATAGTGCAATGGTAAATATAGAGTTGTAGGAAGAACAACGTGTTGACTTAAGCCTAAATATGATGAAATGCAAAAACAACGTCTTTTATAACCGGAAATGCTCTGGATCTTAATAGCATTTATTCCTTTGATGGTAGATTCAAGTGTAAGGAATCAACGATGCATTTCTAAAATATTTTCTTCCATTGCACACGGTGGTTTAAAGAGGCTGTTTAAAGAGGCTGTAATGAGCAACATCCGTAAATGACATCAAAATAGTGGTCCCGTATAGTGTAAGAGTTGAAATGTTGAATGAACCTTAATACTGATGTCTTAAGTGCCTTCCACAAGTATAAGCATACTTGAAGGCCAAATATATATGTACATGTATAAATTGATCTATTTATCAGTTTCAACTGTTAAACAAAAGCGTCAATTTGATATGTCATTCGTATCATTGTTAGTCATGCTTCAAAATATATTTAGTGAAATCATTCCATAGAGATGATATACATTTTCCATCATTATCGAATGTAGAAAGAACTAAAATATCAATGCCTCGGCATGTAGACTGAAGCTACATTTTATTTGTTACATTGTATTTAGAGCTTAATCCCATTCTCCTCTCTCCTTTCACAACCTAAAATAAGAAAGTACAAATTTAAATTATTTATGTATGTTTAAAGACTTCAATGTGATGGGATTCTGGGTGTGTTGAATCCAAAGCATGTTTACCGAAGTCCTTTGATTTCTTAAAGAAGTCCCCAATATCCAGACGAAGAGACCGCAGAACCTGCTTGATAACTTGGTCGAGGTCACGGGGATCCCTCTGGTGACATAATATGAAGTAACTGTCAGGGAGATGTGTTTGTCGGTGCATGACGAGAATCCCCTCAGTCGGATGAGGATCAAAATATAGAACTGTCGTCTTTCCTATGGTATCTTTTAAAGTCAAAATTCGAAATAGAAACATTTTCAAGAATGAACTTTAAATGATCATGAATCACGGATATCATAATATAATTATTGGCTTAATTAAAAATATGCCCCCTTTTTATTGTCAATGGAATCACTACGCCGGTTCCTACTGTGAAAAATGACGCTTATTCTACACTCATCGTTATAAACTCTATATCTAAGAAAGTCCTTGGATATTCCAGACCTCTTAATGCAAGGTGAAGATAACGAACAGTGATCAATCTCATAACTCCTACAAGCAATACAAAATAGATAGTTGGGCAAACACGGACCCCCGGACACACCAGAGGCGGGATCAGGTGCCTAGGAGGAGTAAGCATCCCCTGTATATCAACATCCCATACAAACCATTCGTGGACATTCGGTTGAGCACTCCCCGGGTGAATCAGATGTTTTTGGGATTAAATAATATTACTTTGGTACGACACTCTTCTAGAGACCTACAATAATGCAAAGAATTTCTTGTTATCTTAAATACAAATGATAAAGGTAGTTATGCAAAAGTCCTATCAATTTTAAAAAGCCCAACAAATATCCACTTCAATAAGAACATGCTGAAATATCTCTATGCTGAAAACAAACGCTCTAACCACTTTGCTACCTCGGCCGAGGTAGCAAAGTGGTTAGAGCGTTTGTTTCATGAACGTTAGATCGTGGGTTTGAGCACCGCTCCTCTTATAGGCACTTCAAACCTAAGAGTTAAACATACGTAACGACTGCTCTTCTTCAAACGTTCTGCATTTAGAGTGTGAATAGAGGGTCTTTCAGATTTTACCATCAATTGGAAGTCACGTGTCACTGCAGGCGTTGGCACGAAAAGGAAACCTCACTGCCACGGTCATGTGCGCCAAGTGTAGGTTAAACTTTATGGGAAAAGGCGAAGACTGACAAAATAGAGAGTTGAGCAAACACTGACCCTTGGATATAGCAAAGGAGGAGTAAACATCCCCTGTATCTTGATCGGGTAAATGGAGTAATCCGTAGTCAAAATCAGTGTGCCACAAAATCGACGTACTTCACCTACAACTTCACCTACTACTGGTAACGTTTCCATATGAATGAAAATAACGAAAATATCTTACGAAATCCATCGATGAATGATCTGCACTGCTCTAACTTTTTCCCCACACAGAACATAACTATCTACAAACGTGTTGTCTCTGATGGTGCTATTCAACGTGTCCATGTGTTCATACCATCGCCCTGAATACTACAAGATAAAAAAATACATACAAGATTAGCATTTTTAATGAATCCAAATGTTACATAATTGGGTTATTTTAGGCAGATTCCATAACCATTAAGATTTAATACAGATTTATATCTATTAGATGAAGCTAATGCATGCTTACGAGAGAGATGATAACGAAACAGAGAGATGATAACGAAACAGAGAGATGATAAGGAAACAGAGAGATGATAACCGAACAGAGAGATGATAACGAAACAGAGAGATGATAACGAAACAGAGAGATGATAAGGAAACAGAGAGATGATAACCGAACAGAGAGATGATAACGAAACAGAGAGATGATAACGAAACAGAGAGATGATAAGGAAACAGAGAGATGATAACGAAACAGAGAGATGATAAGGAAACAGAAAGATGATAACGAAACAGAAAGATGATAACGAAACAGAAAGATGATAACGAAACAGAGAGATGATAACGAAACAGAGAGATGATAAGGAAACAGAGAGATGATAACGAAACAGAGAGATGATAAGGAAACAGAGAGATGATAACGAAACAGAGAGATGATAACGAAACAGAGAGATGATAACGAAACAGAGAGATGATAACGAAACAGAGAGATGATAACGAAACAGAGAGATGAAAACGAAACAGAGAGATGATAACCGAACAGAGAGATGATAACGAAACAGAGAGATGATAACGAAACAGAGAGATGATAAGGAAACAGGGAGATGATAGCGAAACAGAGAGATGATAACGAAACAGAGAGATGATAACGAAACAGAGAGATGATAACGAAACAGAGAGATGATAACGAAACAGAGAGATGAAAACGAAACAGAAAGATGATAACCGAACAGAGATATGATAACGAAACAGAGAGATGGGCAAACATATCTAACAATATCCGAAACTTATTAGAGAATGTACGATCAACAGAGGGTGGCCCTATGGTGGTCAGATCCCAGTCAAAAGCTTAACAGAGTGCACGGTCATAATATTTGCCTCAAGTGACCTTGATGACCTTAAAGAAATGAAGGCTACATCCACGCCATGCAGATGAACTGTTTGGAGAACGGTGTGTCATTTACTTGATAAACTATTAATTGATTAACCATCACATTTTCTAGTGTATAAATATATAAAACATATTAAAACAATCAGTTTTATATTACGAGTTTATATGGTTCCTTTCATAATATTCTATAGACTAGGTGGTTTCTATGTCTACAAATAATGTCATATAACAGATACTCTACTCAGCGTCTCCTTTTGTGCAATTTATAAGTGTATAAATTCTATCATTTAATTTGCCTAATATTTCCTTTCTGCCTATTATACCAATGGAAGTTAAGGAATGTATTTATTATTTTCCCCTACTATCATTCATAATCATTCTTCGGGTTTCTATGGAGGCAGTTTATGCATTTCTATCATATGTGTTGCCTTGATTATTTTCCGATGACTTGTTTATCTACCCATCATTTTGTCTTGTGTATTTCACTTTTCTGTTGTAATTATGTATATTTCCACATTTGTATTCCGTATATGTTTTTCACGTTTACTTCTATTTTCTCTAATTCAGTATTCAATCATATTTAAACTTTTTTGCAACTCAAAATATTAAAGTGAAGAATAATTATATTCAAAACTATTTCCGTGGGGATCCAGATTAGAATATGTTCCCGATATCCCTTGCTTGTCGGAGGAGGCGATTAAATGGGGTGGTCAGTTGTCTAAAATGGCAAAATCCGACGCCCTGTTTCACAGCAAGCGTGGCACAATAAATATACCTCCCAGCTCAAAGGCCGTACGTGCCGAGCGTAGACCCAATTTTGCAACCGTTCACGTGCAATGGTGACGTCTCCATTAAAATTTCCCGAGAAGGATGTTAAACATTATACAATCAATCAATCATAATTATAACTGTCAAAGATAATAGTCTGAAATAGTTCTACATTGATAATATGTCAAGGATAACCCATTTTGTTTGTGTTTGAACTTGACACCAATTATATTACACACAGACACCGGTAGATGTTCTGATAATTTCAAACAAGAAGGCCCACGTAGCAGGAATCAAAGGTTTGTGATAGATGACTGATTCATTGAATAAAATGATTAGAACAAATATCGTAGCTTACCTTTGCATGATCCACACTCTTTGTATTTAAATATTCTTCCTTGAAGATACCTGAATCTGAAGATGACGACGCTTCAAAGCATTGAATAAGAAATACGAGTAAATATACTTTACAAATATACATCTCTATGACTGTTTTCAAGATGGTGTTAAACGTGCAACTCGCCTTTTTAATACAATGGATAATCTGGTTTCGTGTGAAAGGTTATTGTGTTTCTTATATATTAACGACAAACATCCAAATCAATCTGCGGCGCGTGAATTAAATCCACAAAGAAATATAGATTTGTTGTAGAAAAGAAAAAAGTGAAAATCGCAAATCTGTGTCTTGAATTTGTAATGCATTAATTGATCTGACAATAAGCTGGTGTTGATCACTAGTTTGATACATATCATTATAGATAACCTAAGTAGGATTCTGTCATGCGTGTGCTCAAAGTTTATACAGCTTGTACAACTTATTTGCATTTGCTACAAGAAGAAAAAAATGCTCAAATACAATAGTACTCTGTATGCACAGAAAGTTACTATTTACCTATTATAGAGTGACACGTCAATCGTACATTGAACATTGGTATGTTTTCTGTAATAAATCGCAGAATTTGTGTAGTATTTTGTAGAAGTGCGTATTCAGCATGAGTTTTCACTGGTAAGGCTTTTGTGTCGTAAAGCAATATGCTAAGTTAAGTTCTCTGAGAAATTTATATATTATGCAAATTTATTAACAATGACTACCGCATGGACTTGTGTACTGACTAAAGTCCTCTTGCAAATCCGTGTATTTATGACAGAATGTCGATAGTGAATTGAAAAGCCGGTTTCTGTTTATTTTAGATATCAAAATAAACAAATTTGAATTCCGGAAATTATTTTACTCTAAAAATTGCACCCATAAGTCTAAATTGGGTTTCAAAATTGCTCAATAAGGAAGGTCTAACCAGCCTGGTTTGTTTTACTTCCCTGGGTGAGTTTTGGCGGAAAGAATTTCTCAACATGGTTTATACATTATGTATTGGCTGGTACGCATTAATAACATTTTACTTTAAAGCAATGTAAGCTGTGGCTGGTGGTATATAAATTGAAAAATAAAAGAACAAATAGAACTAGAAATCCGAATTGTCTTTCCATCTTTTTCTTGCCTTTACCTGACAGCTCAAATCTTCATCAGTTCTCCAGTTCCCATTGCTGTACTAAGCAACACCCAAATCCTAAAAAAGGTTTCCCCATTCATCTACTCTACACGATCAAATTTGATTAACTTGCAGTTTCTACCTCAAAAGCTGACCAGTTACGTTGATAGCGAAGCTGTACAAGTTCCTTATAAACTGTCAATGGGAAAGGAGGTCATTGTTAAGTTGCAGTATGATTCAAAGACATTACATGGTGGAATTTAAAGGGCAACAATACTGTTTATATATATGTTTGAATGTATGATATGGGTGATTGTGCTTGGATAAAGTGTGTTTAGTAGGAGACACGGTGAGTCATGCTCAGGTGAGTGTTCTGTTAAGTTGTTTACAATAAAGGACAATGAGACTAGCACCTCTATGTGTGACCTTTGATTTTGACCCGCTTTCAATGGCATGCAAGGTCAATAATCTCATTCAAGTCTTTATAACAGGTAACGAGTATTCTAAACGAATATCACTCTCTCTTAGGAGTCTCGAGAGTCTTCGTGGAAGTGAGGTTTCGGTGTGAATTCGTTGACAAAAGTTCGAGTCTCCGAGATTCGTAGCTTAGTACCAGTAGCAATATCAGCGTTCTCAATGACCTCGATCTTAGCAACCCTATTATCTTCGACAATCATCATTCCTATGTCCGAGTACATGACGATTGCGTCTACGGCTATTGTGGCTTATATTAAAAGCTCTCAAGCAATATTTCCATGTTTAGTATGGTGAATTTTCATCAGATCTTAAATATTATATTTGTTATACCGATAGATGTTAATTTGTGCATACTTGGATAGTCGAAGAATACCGTCAGTTACAGCTTATTTTCTTACCTGCTAAGTCAGCCATTTTTCTTTGAAATGTAGGTATCACCCTCATTACAAAATGCTTCATAGGATTTAGAAGAATGTATGCATATACGGGTATTTGTTTTTAGTATGCGTTAAGGAAATTCAAATTAGCAGTGTGTTTTACCAGGTGATAATTTTTGATGACGAAGCAAACAGTATTACCATTCGAATAAAATCCCAATAATTTTGCTTGTGCAGTAAGTGCATCTACTTATTTACTTCATTATCTACTGAAGTTATGCTTCCTTTCATTGACCTTGAATTTTAACCTTGGTCATAAACTTACATATCAATTTGAA
Organism: Ostrea edulis; assembly: GCF_947568905.1. Classification (NCBI taxonomy): domain Eukaryota; kingdom Metazoa; phylum Mollusca; class Bivalvia; order Ostreida; family Ostreidae; genus Ostrea; species Ostrea edulis. The sequence goes on along the minus strand of NC_079166.1, from coordinate 91,934,197 downwards.
ACCAAGACTAGCGGAAACACTCTATCTTCAGAAATGTTGAATGAATGTTGTGACCTACATACTGGTATCAAGGTTAAGTATCTTCTGTGACCTTGATACCATACCTTGTTTATATAACGACTGATATAACTTCAGAACCATGTCCGAAAGCGATCTGGGATCTTCAGAAATAATGAAAGGATGGTATCTACATAATAACATCAATGTCAAGTGAGTCTAATTACTTTGATCGTAAAATGTTGCATAACTTTAGAACTAGGAAAGATAGATACATGGATTCCTCCGGTCATTGTAGCTCAGTGATCAAGCGGTCGCTTCATAGCCGGAAGATCATTAGTTCGAGCTCGTGCCTTGACCGCAAAATAGTGAATGCTCCTTTGCCAAAGGCTTGGCATTTAGAAGTGAGATCCACGGGTCTTTCGGAATTCACCTTTAAAAAGAAGGTCCCAGGCGAAAGGCGTTGGCACGATAAAGAACCAACACTGCTACGACCATGGGCGCTAAAAATAGGTCTCAATGTATGGTACTTCACCTACAGCTGGTGAGTGCAACATTCTGGACGGGAGTAAAACAATCAATCAATCAAAAATGATGAGAGGGTGTTGGGACCTACAAACTCGAATCAAAGTTAAGGGACACCAGTTTAAAGGATTTTTGTAAATTTTCAAAAAAACCCACCAAAAACCAACAAACCCAAACAATATTTATAATCAATATCTTTGTGATCTACATTTTTTTTAAATGAAGTGAAACTGGACATGCATTCTGTACGAGAGAGTTATTAATGTAGGGAAAATAGTAGTACTCTGGAAAAAATTACACTTTTGTACAGTACTTCTTTCGGGATACTTTAATCGACAGATTATAATCATATTGTATTTGTATTACATGAATATTTGCACATATCGTATAGAACAAAATATAATTGTTAAATAAGCTATCATTCCCAATAGCAGTTACAGAAATCAGGTAGATGCACTAAGGTTAAAATCGACAATCATCATACTTGCTTACAGGAGTTATGAGATTGATCACTGTTCGTTATCTTCACCTTTGCAATATCTGCATAATTTCAAAACATTTCGAATATGTCATGTATTACCGTTGGAATTAGATTACTTGTATAATTTACTACAAGAACTAGAACGTTAACGCGTCGGTAGACTCATACTAAAATTATTTTTATTAATTTTTTTTACAGCTTAATTCCTTTCTCTTCCGTCCTTTCACAACCTAAAACAAAGAAAAGAAATCTTTTATATCATTTTAAAAAAATCCTTTTAAGACCTCAATATCTTGAATATCTGTGCACATTTACATTCCAATATCATCACCTTTGCCATATGCATATGGATACAGATAAATTTGCACTTTTTTCAAATCAATAAAAATTCTGACAAAAATAAACGTAGAATACAAATATAAGAAATAAACTTCAGTTTTGAAAGTACCTGATGATATGAACTGCAACACTTCATGCTGGTACACCTTTTATGCCAGCATGAAACATTACAGATCATACATTCCTCTCAGGTATTATCTAAAATAAATTTTATTTCTCCAACGTCTAATCAAATGTATGTATTACCAAAGTCCTTTGATTTGACGTAGAAGTCCCCATCATCCAGATCAAGAGCCCGTAGAACCTGTTTAATGGCTTTTTCGAGATCACGGGGATCCCTCTGACGAGATAAGATGACGTAGCTATTAGGAAGATGACGTGTTTGTCGGTGGACCACGTTAAATCCCTTGGTTGGATGAGGATCAAAATATCGATTTTTCATTTTCCCCAAGTTATCTTGTAAAGTAAAAATTCAAATTAGGAGCGATATTTCTCGAAAAAAAAAGAAGCTTAGAATATGTTGGGTTATGAGGATTTTAATGTAAGTAGTGTCTTCATGAAGCATATGACCCACCATGTGTGGTCAATAGAATTATTACGCCACTGCCATTGTGATTAAAAATAATATTATACTGTCATCCTCATGAATAGTCAGCCGTTCAAAATAAATTATGTAAATACTCCAGACCTCGTGGTAAAATACAAACCATTTGTGGACATTCGAATGAATTCTCCTTTTGGTGAATCTGATTTTGCGGGTTGAAATGATATCGCTGTGGAACGACACTCTTCCAAAGACCTAAAATGACGCAAACCATTTTTGGTAAGCTCAAATTGATTGATCGATGGATTGTATGTTGTTTATGTCTCTCTCATTTTTTCCCGCACATATGGCGACGTCACCAATACCGGGTGAAGGGCTTCAAATTTAGGCCTATGTTCGGCGCTTACGGCCGTTAAGCATTGGGGATTCTTTAGCGTGCCACACCTACTGTGACACGGGACATCCGTTTTTAAGGTCATCTCCGTGGACCTGTGACCATTCATATCTTATGTCCAGCGTTTGGCATTGGAACTGCCGTTACCTGTTTTAACGATTTAGGTCTATCGCAGCCGGGATTCAAACCCCGACGTTCCTCATGCGGGGGAAATGCTCTACATCTAAACCACCGCGGTGGTAAGCTCCGATACAAAGGATAAGGCATTTCAGTAAAAATACTAAAATAGTAAAAAAGACAGAAGAATTGTACATTACAACAACAATATGTGGATACATTTCTGTCTTGTTTTACTCGATCGAACGCGGTACCGCAATGCTTAGAGTATGCCCTTAGTAAACGAGAGATAATACAGCTTAGCCCCTCTTGTCCCCTATAAAACCTAGATGTAAACATCTATAACCACTGCTCCTTCGACAAACGCTCGATTTAGCGAGGGTGCCGCGAAATATTTAAAATCAGTTATTGGTGTTTTAAGACGTCAATGTAAAAGGGATTCGTGTATCTAATCCGATCAATGCATGTAGATAGAAATATAAATAGATATATAGATAGATAGATAGATAGATATAGATATATATATATATATATATATATAGAGAGAGAGAGAGAGAGAGAGAGAGAGAGAGAGAGAGAGAGAGAGAGAAAGATAGATAGATAGATATATATATAGATAGATATAGATAAATAGATAGATAGATAGAAAGATAGATGGATAGATAGATAGATAGATAGATAGATAGATAGATAGATAGAAAGATAGATGGATAGATAGATAGATGATATAGATATACAGAGAGAAATGATGAGAAATATCTCACGGAATCCAACGATGAATGATATGCACAACGTTAATTCTTTCATCACAAAGAACCACAACATCTCCAAATGTGTTATCTCTAAAGGTGGTATTCAGCGTGTCCATGTGTGCATACCACCGTCCTGAAAACTGTAATATGCATTGTTCTGTACCTTATTGGCAGATATCATTAGGTATGTTTAACGACTCAAAGTTTTGCATGAATAATTAATTCCTTGTAGTACAATCATTTCTTATTAGATTTTTTAAGAATATTTAAGAACACATTACTTTTTTAACAATTTAGCTGTCTTGCCGCATATAACTTATATTCTTTATATGCAAACATTGGGATTCATTTCACATTTTAAATCTAATGCAGATATGATTGAATTACATATTGCTAATGCATGTTTATAAAGTTGTTATGCAACTCCAAGAGGGAAAACGTTTGATAAACATGTGCATTTATATTAATTTTATTCTACACTTATCTTATATCCCTAGCTGTAATCTTATCAGGTGTCACGGATTTCTATGGTGTAAGCTTCTTTACCGTTCTCGCTATTTTTGATCACCGTTCGTTATCTTTACCTTTTCATTCAAAATTGTAATCGCCACAGAAAAGTGATGGGATACTTCAACATGGCAAATGTGATTAGCGTTACCTTTTCATGGTTTTTGAACTTCATAAACAAAATGGTTTAGTATTTTCAGACATGATTCAAAGTTTATGAAAGGCGATTGATTCGAGTGACAGAATGATTATTATCTTACCTTTCTGTGGTCCACACTCTTAGGATTTAGATATTCTTTCTTAAAGATACCCGGATCTGAAGAAGAGGTCGCGGAATATCGAATAAAAAATACGAGAAGATATATTTTAAACGTATACATCTCCAGGACTACTTTCAAGATGATGTCGTAACCACAGATCGGCTTTTTATATAATGCATCAGCTGGTTTGATCTGTTTCTGTTATATTACATACCTTACGACCCAAATCAATCCGCAGCACATGAAAGTTGAATTCACTAAGGAATAAGTAGAATTGTGTACATCAGGGTTGAAAGAAATAAAAGCATGGATATATCAAATGTGTGTCTCGAAAAATCTTACATATCAACGCGTTTAAAGATCATTTCGTGTTGATAATGGGTTTGTCGGGGTGAATTATTTTCAATGTTACCCTCAACTACATGTACATGCAATATTTATATAATGTTTATGTTGGCAAATGTATCCATTTTGGATTGCATCAGTTCGAATACGTTACACATGCACAATAGTTGAACGAAACACGTATGAGTTAACTCTGATGTTAGCAAATAAAATTTTATAAAGAGCGTATATGTTTTACAGATTTATAAACAGCTACCGTATTACCACTTATTGACAAAACTCTATTTATAAAAGAACATCGATAGCGACACCAGTCTGTGAATCACACACAGACATTACAGATTTTATGATACTGATAATGGCGTATATATAAAGCACGTGATATGGTTAACATATTGCTATCTTTTGACTTATCTTAAATTCCATGTATTCTGTGTAGATTAATGTGTGTATCTATTACCTAAACATCCATGCAGCAATTGTCTCTTCAGAGTGACAATGTTCGTTTTTAGGACTTACTTACATCCGAATATAATAGATCGTACATATGGCACATGCTTATCAAATGTTTGCATCTACGTAAATGCATCGAGGACACTTTGATGACTTCATCGAAATTAGAAGGTGCCCATGATGAGTATATAAAATGTTCCCGATTTATATCAGAAAATACAGGTATGCCTCAATTTACCAGTGCTTAATCATGAAAAAGTGAAGATGACGAACAGTAATCAATCTCATAACTTATATAAAGAATACAAAGTAGAGAATACAAATCAAATACGGAACTACGTTGGAGGAACTGAAACATTTTTATTCATGCTTAATTTGTGCATACATTAAGTGAAAAAGACATCACCATTCCTTGAGATACAACGAATTAATACAAATATCATTTTCTAGAATGTAAAATACCTTCGGAGCTTATCTCTATAAAGAATATCAATCATGTTCCTTTAAAAGTTCCTATGCTATGGAGAATGCGAAAAATATCTTCAGAATGAAAAGTGAAGATGACGAACAGTGATCAAACCCATATATCCCATAAATAATAGAAAATTAAATATAGGGCAAACACGGACTCCCGAATACAGCAAAGATATCAGGTACCTATAAGAAATAAACATCCCTAGTTGATCGGTCAAACCCGCCTTAAGTTCTCGGTCTTGGTCAGAAAGAATTAGCTTATATGAGAATTGTATCTGCAAACAAGATCATTACAATGTATTATAACATATTGGTGTTTTATATATCAACAATAAATATTTACATTCATTCTAGCCACCAGATATTTTCGGTGATTTTTTAATAAGGTAAAATGAGTTAAATATGATGTGAACAATTCGTCTATGACCTTGTGAACATTTCGTCTATGACCTTGTTCGATCGTAATTTAATGAAAATCACATAAGTTTATGTATTGTGTAGACTTATACTCTTCCAATGTTTGGGATATTTTTCTAGGTGCTGAACTGATAAGATGTTCTTAGCAATAATGATGTTTTGGTAGTCAATTATGCTTATTCTCATGCCAATATTGTCTTAATTTATCAAATATATGCTCTTGCGCCGAGGAAGTTTTGTTTCTTTTTTCTCTGTGGCAAAAAATACAGAACGTCATATTGTGACTTTATAGTCAGAACTACGTAGTAAATATCCCACACAACCAAGATTTACATGCTGGAATTCTCATGAGCACAGTTTTTTCTCCTTTATTTGCTGATTTGTCATCGTATTGTTATAAGGCATCATTTATGGTAAACCTACATCAACAGAAATAGAAAAAAAATATTGCTGTAGCCTTGAAATTGACATTGAGATACAGTTGATTGATCTAGTAATTTTCATTAATATGTGAATTCGATATATCCTAATGAACTCAACAAAAGACAATACAAAATTTGTTGTTTGCGTAAAAGTAAGCTCTAAGCTCGATCAATGTTTAAATGCAAGTAGACTACTGAAAATACCGACAAACAAGTTGATCTACAGGGGTTCCAACAGTCTCGTTTAAAGTCAGTATATGGCTAAGCACATATATATTATCGTTTTCTTTATATAATATGCAAATACAAGCTCTGATGGTACCTGACGTGTTTCATACCAATTGCTACTTCGTTATTTAATTCTGCTATGACCACGGATTTCTCTGTTCACTTGATCAAGTAGATTGGTTTAACTGGTCAGCGGGGTCCCACTAGGCCTGTGTTTGCCCATCTTGTAAGTTTGCATTTTTTTTAATGCGATTAATCAGTGTTTGTTATTCTCACTTGTTAATGAACGTGAACAGAAAGTTTTGATGCATATCATTTATTCAAATCATCTGTTTTGTTAAACATTGCTTACAATTAGCCTGCTCTGTCAAAGTCTAATCTATAAGTTAGTGTGATGAATGTCGGCGGAGGTGCTCAAAGTCGTCTGTTTTCATACTTTTAATATTGGGAAACATTGTGATTTTAAATTTACTAAACGTACTTTGCAATTTTTGAGAATTCATGTGCCTTTCATATAATTTATATCATAGCACGTTCAAAGTTTCCTCTTGACAACAGTTTTGTTGGGAGTAAATATTTGCGCTGGTTAGAAGATAGCAGGATTTTGCAACATGTTGTTGTTTGTGAGAAACGTTGTGAACTTCTGGAATCCAGTATACTAACTCAAATTGATTCCTCACATTGGCTGAAATATTCAATACATTGAGAAAAGAAACGTTGATCTTTAAAGATTTTCATTCTTTGAAATTGGACATCAGACGTTGGATTACCAACTGTGGAATTAAAGCTACACTTAATTGGTTGATTGTATGGTTACGTTCTATCGAGAATTTTTTACTTAAATTGAGACGTCACAAATTGTGAAAAATCACAGATTTAGACCTATGTTAGCCCTTACGGCGAAAACACTGAGGGTTCTTTAACATACCAACGCATGTCGCGACACGGACAGGACCTCAATTTTTATGAGAATATCCGAAAGACTCGTGATTTTCACTCCGAAATGCACAGCGTTTGGCGAAGGAGCAATCACTACCCATGTTTGCATTTCCATCAGTACCCATGTTTACATCTTAGGTTTGATGACAGAAATTCCATTCACAGATCGGAGCTTCCTGTCTTTTGGACCTTTAACATTGCGTGATTTGAGTTCATCATTTAGAACTATATTTCATTATCAGTATCAATTGTAAAGCTGAACAATAGTTAAAAGAAGAACACAAAAAACCACACAGGGGTTTTTGCCGAGATAGACTATGAGTGTATCTAGTCAATGTAAAGTTTGTAATGAAAACGCTTACATGCAATAGTAAATATATAACTGTAGGAAGCATAGAGTGTAGACGTAAACCTAAAAGAACGTCTTTTATACCAGATGATGTTCTGTATTTTAATAGCGTACATTCCTTTGATTGTAAATTCAAGTGTAAGGAACCGACGATATGCTTCTGAACTGGGTATACTGAACTATTTACCAGTTTAAACTGTTGAACAAAGCCATTCATTTGACATGTCATTCTAATCGTTGTTAGCGATTTATCAAAATGCATTTAGTGAAATAATTCGATACAGATGATATACATTTTCCATCATTATCGAATGTAGAAAGAACTAAAATATGAATGGTTCGGCATGTAGACTGAAGCTACATTTTATTTGTTACATTGTATTTACAGCTTAATCCCATTCTCTTCTCTCCTTTCACAACCTAAAACAAGAGAGTACAAATTTGAATTATTTATATATGTTTAAAGACTTCAATGTGATGCGATTCTGGGTGTGTTGAATCCAAAGCATGTTTACCGAAGTCCTTTGATTTCTTAAAGAAGTCCCCAATATCCAGACGAAGAGACCGCAGAACCTGCTTGATAACTTCGTCGACGTCACGGGGATCCCTCTGGCGACATATTATGAAGTAACTGTCAGGGAGATGTGTTTGTCGATGCATGACAAGAATCCCCTCAGTTGGATGAGGATCAAAATATAGAACTGTCGTCTTTCCTACGGTATCTTTTAAAGTCAAAATTCGAAATAGAAACGCCATTTTCAAGAATGAACTTTAAATGATGTAAGATCATAGAAATCATGATATAATTATTGGCTTCATTAAAAGTGTGCCCCCTTTTATTGCTATTGGAATCATTACGCCAGTGCTACTGTGATAAATGACGATTATTCTACATTCATCTTTATAAAATGTATATTTCAAGAAAGTGTTTGGATATTCCAGATGGTAACATACAAACCATTTGTGGATATTCGGATGAGCACTCCCTCGGGTGAATGAGATGTTTTGGGATTAAATACTATTGCTTTGGTACGACACTCTTCTACAGACCTAAATTAAGCAAAGAGATTATAGTAAGCATTCAGGCAGTTACGTCCAAGAAATTGTAAAAGGCTCAACAAATATTCACTTCGATCAAAATGCTGAACTATCTTGATGATGAATTTTTCTTCACCGATCGAGGTGGAAAAATGGTTAGAGCGTCTGCTTTATGAGCAGAAGATAAAACCAAAGAGGTAAACACATGTGTCGACTGGTCTTCAAATGATGGGCATTTAGAAGTTTGAATGGTGACTCTTTCACACAGTACCATAAAGTTGAACTAATGTGTCTCTGTGAGCGTTGGCACGATAACGAACTCTCACTGCTACTGCCATGAGTGCTAAGCATAGGTTAACATTCACGGTACTTCACCTAAAACTGGTGTTGTTTACATATGAATGAAAATTCTCAAGGAGCCGTAAAGGAAACAAATAAACCTGTTATATCCATTTCTTAAAATAGTACGAAGAAAAAGATAGTGACACTGCTCCATCTTCTACATCTCAAAAAGAGAACAGAATTAAGAGTAGGTTGAACACGAACCGCTAGACACACCAACGATGGGATCAAATACCTACGAGGAGTAAGCACCCATTATTAACCTGTGAGCGCTTTATCTTAATCAAGCAAACGGAGTAATGAATAAAAATTACAAAAACATCTTACGAAATCCATCGATGAATGATCTGCACTACTTTAACTCTTTCACCACAAACAACATACATATCCGCAAAAGTGTTGTCTCTGATTGTGTTATTTAGCGTATCCATGTGTTCATACCACCGTCCTGAAGCCTACAAGGTGAACAGTTACATACACGATTCACATTTGCTATCAATTAAAATGTCTCATAATTGGGATATTCTATATAGATTCCAAAAACATTAAGAATTGATACAACTTTACAGGTGACTCTAGATAACTCGAAGTTCATGGGACCTTGATAAATCTTCGCGAAATCGAGAGTTCGAGAGATCGAAATTCGGAAATTTAAGGTCCCCCGTTAAGATTTTACAGTAACCGGAAATGTTTACCAACAAGATCATATCGTTTTGACATGTTTCCTTCATATTTCTCAGGTAGTCAATTTGACATCAAAATAAAAAACCTTATTTTGCATTGATAAAAAGATTTCAAAGTTTATGTATTTATTTGTTCTTCAATCATGCTAAGATAGACATACAAATCCAAGTTCCGATGAAGCTATACTATCGCTAACTAAACAGAGCACAATGTTCTGTCGCTTTACATAAAGTAAAAATTCTAATGAATGAGTAAAACGATATTTTAGAGTAACTTTACACAAAGAGCAAACTGGAGAGATTTAACAGTCTGCAAATCTCTAAATTAATGTCTAAAACTTACTCTTTCGTTGTCAAGTCAAAACAAATTATAGATTTTATTCATAGTCTGATTATATATACTTCTAATCATCACAAGACCCCAGTGGAAGGTGTAAACTGTCCAATGCGCCAATTATATACTCAAGTGAGTTACCTTCACAAAGAAGCATGACGATGTTTCCCCGATGTAAACACCTAATTACCACATCTACTCTATCCTCCGCCAATTAACAAAATCCAGGTAAGATCCAAGCGGAAATTATTACACGCTTGGGTAACGGTGGGTATGCGCTACCACCAATTCGAGAGATCGAGAGTGAAAACAATGAAATATGTTTTACGGGACCCAACTTCACTTCGAGAGATCAAACGTTCGAGAGATCGGAAATGAATTTGCTTTGTTATATAGAAAAAACAATCAGGACCATGATTTCACTTCGAGAGACCGAGAACTTCGAGAGATCGAAGTTCGAACCATCGAGAGTCACCTGTATATTGAATACTCGTAGATAACGCTGATGTATGTTTAAGAAATGCGAAGATAACGGACATTGAAGAATATCAAAACTCTTATAAGGAATGCAAATTAGAGAAATGGGCGAACATCTCTACTAAGAGTATGTTCCTATGGTGGTAAGATCACAGTCAAAAACGTTACAGGGTGCAAGGTCATGATGTCTACCTCAAGTGACCTTGATGACCTTAAAGAAATGAAGGTTACATCCAAGCCATGCAGATGAACTGTTTGCAGAATGTTGTGTCAGTTACTTGATTAACTAGTACTTGATGAACAATAATATTTACTGGTGGATAAATATATTGAACATATTAAAAACGCAGTCAGGTCTATATTACGTCTTTGTTTGGTCCCCTGCATAGTGTTCTATTGACTAGGTGTTTCCATGTATACAAATAGAATCATATGAACTATACGTTATCGATATTTCATTTTATGATTGTATAATCTTTTTATTTTACTTAATTAGCCTATCATTTTCTTTCTAACTGTGATATTAATATTCCTCCTAGGCACTTTATCCCACCTCTGGTATGTAGGGTTCCGTGGTTGCCCAACTCTCTATTTTGCATTGCTTATAGGAGTTATGAGATTGATCACTGTCCTTGCTTATTTACGGGATTTTTACACATCAGGTTTTTTTTGTGTGTAAAGTATTTCACTTCTTGATGTTGCAATTCTGTTTCTTTTCACATTTGATTTTCGTATATGCTTTTTATATTTCCTTCTATTGTCTATAAATCTATGTGCAGTTATATCAAATCGTTTTGCCATTACTAAGATTCATGTTACTTACTACTGATATGTAATATATAATGAATACATACAGTAACTATATATCTTATTGGTATCCTTATCACTTTGATTATTGCGACTAAAAGTGTAGTTATAATATGTTCATGGAATGACCTTGTGCATTGGGAGAAGGTTTATATAGACTCTACCTCCTGCCTAACCATATTATGTTATATATGATAAAATAAGTTTCAATAAAATACCTCTCATGAAAGAAAGGTGAAGATAGCGAACAGTGAATAAATAGTCTTCACGTATTCCCTCTCCTGAGCTGTTATCCGAACTGATTTTTTTTGTAAGCTTATATTTTTCTCTCATTATAATCAAAACTATAACTGTTAATAGTTTTTAAATATATCTACTTTGAAAATACGTCATGGATATCCCATTTGTGTGTGTGTTTGAATTTGATATCAATTATACTATTACGAACATTAGCAAAATGCTTTTGTAAATTCAGACAGGAACATCCATGTAACAGGATTTAAAGCTTTATGATTCATGATAGAAGATTGATTCATAGTAAAAATAATTAGAACAAATTTTGTAGCGTACCTTTCTGTAATCCACACTATTTGGATTGAGATATTCTTCCTTGAAGATACCGAAATCTGAAGATGACGACGTTTCGGAACATCGAATCAGAAATACGAGTAGATATACTTTACAAGTATACATCTCCAGGACTGCTTTCAAGATGATGTCGAAAGTACAAATCGACTGTTGAAAATAATGGATCACCTGGTTTGGTGTGATTATTATATATCACCGGCCTTACAACCCAAATCGATCCGCGGCGCGTGAAATAAATTCACTAATATAAATTTGTTGTAATAAATAAAAAGTGGAAATCGCAAATCTGTACTGGAAATTTGTAACACAGTAACTGGTTTAAAAATAATTTGGATCTTTTAATAAATGATCAACACAATATTTTCATAATTAACCTTAGTAGTAATGTATCCTACATGTGCTCAAAGGAGGATAACGAGCATTTTATTTATCTAACTTGTCTTTTATCTCTTGCATTTGCTACAAAAACAATGTTGGAATACAACACTACTCCGTGTTCACGGAAAATCACTATTTACCTATTGTAAAGTTTCACTTGAATCATGCGTTAGATATTAGTATGTTTTCTGATAGAAATAGCACGATTATGTTAGCGTTTTGTTGAAATGTATTCTGTATCTATTCAGAAGTGTTGATTCGCACTGTTACAATTTTCGAGTCGCAAACCAATATGCTGCAAATATATGTAGTGAGCTCAGTACATGTAGCTGTGTCTTGACTCTAACTGATATCAATATTTTTATCAATAAGATTTCAGAAGGAAAGAATAAAAACTCTTATTGCATTTGATTGAATTTCAAATTAGTGGGATATGTAATTACACTGTCAATCATATCCAAGCGTCCTAACCTAGGTGATTTTCTTGATGTGTATTCAACATAAGTACATTATTTGAAGCAATGGACATTCATGTGATATATTCAAAAACCTATGGTTCATTTCTGGCACCGGACCTTTTTTCAGAGTTAAGAGTTCCTACATCTTTAGTTCTCGGATATTTTACTAAATCTAATTTGTTATTATGCAAGGTGAAGATAACGAACAGTGATCAATCTCATAACTCCCATAAGCAATACAAAATAGATAGTTGGGCAAACACGGACCCCTGGACACACCAGAGGTGGGATCAGGTGCCTAGGAGGAGTAAGTATCCCCTGTTGACAGGTCACACCCGCCGTGAGCCCCATATCCTGATCAGGTAAACGGAGTTATCCGTAGTTATGTGTTTCATACCGATTGTTAAGCCGTTCTTTGCACACTGATTCTGACTGCGGATAACTCCTGATCAGGATATAGGGCTCACGGCGGGTGTGACCCGTCAACAGGGGATGCTTACTCCTCCTAGGCACCTGATCTCACCTCTGGTGTGTCCAGGGGTCCGTGTTTGCCTAACTATCTATTTTGTATTACTTATAGGAGTTATGAGATTGATCACTGTTCGTTATATTCACCTTGCATTAGACAATAAATGTTTATGTTGGGAAATGCACTCAATCTGGATTCCACCACTACTAGTGAGTTACACGTCCACAATATGGGCAGTAACTTACACTTGACACTGGTGAGTTAATTGTCGACAATATCAAATTACTTTCTCTCAGAAATATGTAGATTCATAAGCAGAGAACGCTGTATTGTGTATTGACTAAATTCCTCTTGCTTGAGTCTATTTATAAAAGAATGTCGATAGTGAATTCACAACCCGGTGTCTATTAATTGATACAAAAATTTGAATTCAAGGAATTCTCTCAAATTGCACCCATAAGTCTAGATCGCGGTTATAAAAATTGCTCACAATGGAAGGTATACCGGAATTGGATTGTGACACTTCACTGAGTGAGTTTTGGCGTAAAGAGGAAGAGACTGTTCAACAAGGTTTGTACGGTATCTATTGGCTGGGATACATTAACCACATTTTACTTTAAAGCAATGCAAGCTGTGACCCAGGGTAATTAAATTGAAAAATATAAAAACAAATAGAACTAGTAATCCGAACTGTCTTTTCATCTTTTTCTTACCTTTTCCTGACACCTTAAATCTTCATCAGTTCCCAATACTGTACTAAGCAACATCCTAATCCTAAAAACGGCTTCCCATCCCATTACACGATTAATGTTGCTTAACTTGAATCATTCAGAGACAATCGTTACCACAACAGCAGATCAGCTACTTTAATAGCGAATCTGTACAAGTTCCTTATCAACAGTAAATGGCCAGGAAGGCAACTGTTAAATTGCAGTTTGATTAAAAAACAACAAATAATGGAATTTGATGGGCAACAATACTGTTTATATATGTGTTTGAATGTGTGATATGGGTGATTGTGCTTGGATAAAGTGTGTTTAGTAGGAGACATGGTGAGTCATGCTCAAATGTGTGTTGAGTTAAGATGTTTACAATAACGGACAACGAGACTCGCACCTCTATGTGTCACCTTTGATTTTGACCCGCTTTTAATGTCAAGCGATGTCGATAATCCCATTCAAGTCTTTACAACCGGTAATGAACATTCAAAACGCATTGTCACCCCCCTCTTGGGGACAGTAGCTGGGTCTCGAGAGTCTTCGAATCTCCGAGATCCCTCTCTTCGTGGAAGTGGGGTTTCGCTGTGATTTCTTCTTAGAAGGTTTCGAGTCTTCGGAAATCGGGGTTTAGTAATAATAATAATAAATTCTTTTATTTAGACAGGATAGCACAATTAGTACCACTAGCAATGACAGCGTTTTCAATGACCTCAATCGTAGCAACTCTATTATCTTTGGCAATCATTGTATCCACGTCCGAGTACATGACGATTGCGTCTGAGGCTATGGCGGTTTATGAAAAAAGCTCATTGTAGGTATTCTCTCAAGCAAGATTCCCTCGTTTATTATGGAGAAATTTTCATCAGATCTTAAGTTTTATATTAGTTATACCGATAGATGTTAATTGTTGCATTCTTAATAGTTGACGAATACCGTCTGTTAGAGCTTGTTTTGTTAACTGCTAAGTTAGCCATTTCTGTTTGGAAGATAAGTATCACTCTCATTGCAACATATATAATTTAGAAGTGCACATACATATACAGGTATTTGTATTGATATGTGTTAAGGAAATTCAGATTAGTAGTTTGTCTTACGGCGTTATCCTTTTCGAAGACGAAGCACAAATTGTTAGTATTCGAATTAAATGCCAATATTTTGGCTTTTTGCGTAAGTGCATCTACCTATCTACTTCCTTACTTATTGAAGTTACGTTTTATTTCATTCATGAAAGGTGAAGATGACGAACAAGGAGCAATCTCATAACTCGTATAAGCAATACGAAATAGAGATTTGGGCGAACACGGGACTCTGGATATACCAGAGTTGAGCTCAGGTGCCTAGGAGGAGCATTGATCTGTCAATCAGTCACATCCCCCATGAACCTTATATCTTGATCAGGTAAACTGAGGAATCTGTAGTCAAAATCAGTGCATAGAGAACGGCACAACCAATGGTATGAAACAAGCCAGGCAGCAGTTGACCCGATCATAGGTTGTATGACCAAACTTGATCGTTATAGTGACTTCAAACGAAACTGTCGAAACTTCTGCAGCATCAATTTGTTTATCAGTAGCAAGTTCTATTTGAAACTCATTTGTGAAGATACAAACTTATATAGTCAAATGACTCCGATGACCTTGACTTTTGACCTTGCTCATAATAGCTCATATTAATTTGAAACTAGGACCAGTGGAAACATTCTATCTTCAGAAATTTTGAAAGGATATTTTGACCTACAAACTTGTATCAAGGTCAAATAACTTCAGCGACCTTGATCTCTTACTTTGAACATAAAGACTGATATAACTTCAGAACCATGTCAGATAGGGACCAGGGATTCTTGAAATAATGAAAGAATGGGACCTACATAATTTCAATGTCAAGTGAGTCCAATGACTTTAATCGTAAAAAGTTGTATAACTTTAGAACGGCGAAAGATAGAGTCATGGAGTCTTCAGAAATGATGACCGGTAGTGGTAGCTCAGTGATAAAGCGATGGCTTCATAACCGGAAGGTCGTGAGTTCGAACTCAGCTCGTACCATGGCCGCGTCAAACCTAAGATGTTGAGTTAGGTAATGATTCCTCCCCCGCCAAACACTCGGGATTTAGAAGTGAGAATCACATGTCTCTCGGATGTTACCTAAAAACGGATGTCCCGTGTCGCGGCAGGCGTTGGCACGTTAAAGAATATCCACTGCTTTAAACCTAAACGCTAAACATAGATCTAAGCTTGTGGTACTTCACATACAGCTGATGATTGCAAAATTCTTGACGGGAGTGAAATAATTAATCAATCAATCAGAAATGATGAGAGGATGTTGGGACCTACAAACTCGAATCATTGTTATGTGACACAAGTTTAAGGAATTTCTGTAAATCTAAAAAAAAAAAACACCAAACAAACAAACAATATTTAAAAACCATCTTTGTGATCCAGATTTTTTTAAATGAGGTGAAACTCGAAATCTATTATGTACAAAGGATTTATTAATGTAGTGGGAAATAGTAGAAGGCGGGAAAATCTCCTACTTTTATGCAGTACTTCGTTTGGGAGATCTTATAATTGATAGATTATAATGATATTATTTTTGTATTACATGGATATTTGTACATGTGATATAGAACAGAATAACATTGGCGAATAATAGCGATTCCAGAACACGGGTAGGGATACTAAGGATAAAAGAGACAATCATCTTTCTTGCAAATATCTGCATAATTTGAAAACATTTCTAATATGGAATAAATCACCTTTCACGTTAGCAAATTCGTTGAAATTAGGTTCTTTGTGTAATTTGCTACAAGAACAAAAAACATGAACGCTTCCGTAGACTCAAACTAAATTTATTTTTATTAATTTTTTACAGCTTAATTCCTTTCTCTTCCCTCCTTTCACAACCTGAAACAGAGAAAATAAATCTTTTAAATCATTTTTTTTTTTTATCCTTTTAAGATCTTAATATAATAAATATTTGTGCACATTTACATTTCGAATATTTTCATCTTTGTTATCTATGCAAATTGTCATGATAGCCATTTCCATATGACTGTACTGCAGTTATAAGCAGTGTATATATGGGTACAGGGAACGTTGACACGCTTATTAAAATCAATCACAATTATGACATAAATGTACCTAGAATGCAAAGATGAGAAATGAACTTGAAACGTTCAAGAAACATATTTTATTTTTGAAATACATGGGGATATGAACTGCAACACTTCATGCCGACATACCTTTTTAATAAAATGCTAACGCACATAATGAATTATGCAGGCAAGAAACGTCACAGATCATACCCTCGCGGAGTTTCAAAATTAAAATATATTTTTTGAACGTTTAATCTAATGTATGTATTACCGAAGTCCTTTGATTTGACGTAGAAGTACCCGATATCCAGACGAAGAGCCTGTAGAACCTCCTTAATAGCGTTGTCCAGGTTACGGGGATCCCTCTGACGAGTAGATATGAAGTAACTGTCAGGAAGATGTGTCTCTCTGCGTACGACGGAAAATCCCTGGGTAGGGTGGGGATCAAGGTACAGAACTCTCATCTTTCCTAACATCTCTTGCGAAATCAAAATGGAAATAGAAGCGTCACTTACAAGGATAACAACTTGGAATGTATGAGGTCATGGAGAGTATAATCGATGTTGTGCATTCATGAAGAACACACCCCTGTTGTCATTGGAATCACTACGCCGTTATAATTGAAATTGCTATTCAAATTTTCATAAATTTTAGTTGTAAACAAATTGCTTGGATATTAAGATACAACTTCATAGTTATTTCGGATTTCAAACATTTCGGTTGAGCATCACTGAAGAGACATTATTTGTCGAAATGCGCATCTGGTGCATCAAAATTGGTACCGTATAAGTTTTACATACACACCATGTGTGGACATCCGGGTGACTACGCCTTCGGGTGCATCAGGTTTTTTTAATTGAAATGATATGGCCGTGGTACGACATTCTTCCAGGGACCTGAAATCATGGAAAGCTTGTCTTGAAAGCTTCAAAACAAAGGAAAAAGAGATTTCAACAAAAGTGCTAGAAACTGTAAAATGAGAAGAAATACACATTTCAATAATATCACCCTGATAAATGTCTCTGTTCTACTCAGACAGTTGCCTTACTACAGTGGACGAGAGGTCATGAATCCAAACCCTGTTTTTCCCATGTATGCAGTTCAGTATTGACGCTCGTTGTGATCAAACTGTTGTGTCGCACCATATCATACTCGAACATTTCAAGATGTTGACTTTTTGTTTGCTATCAACTTTCATAGTTTAGCTTAAAGGACACATCGCATGTTTTTAAACTTTTTAATTTTTTCAACAAAATTAATTCATTTCATGCCTAAAACTACTTTACATGTGTTTTAAAAGAAACAGTTTGCGTAGTTTTCGAGTTTGATAGCGATGAAATTCAAATCTTGCGATATGCATAATTTCTTCGATATTTTACGCGCCATTATCTGTGACGTCATATGCGACCTCGAGCGAGAAGATTTGAAAACAGTTGTTAGCCATTTCATAAACAGATTAGAGTTAATTGACAAACAAACAATTATCACATTAACGGCTTGTAAATAACACTGCATTGGGGTGTTTTGTGCCGTTTAAGGGTGTACTTGCTGTCAGTAGAGATGATTTGGACTGTGTTTTTTTCAATTTTCGAAGGAAGGTATGAGGGACAAGACGTGAATATTTTTTGTCGGCACAACGACTTTGCCATAAAAACCCCCAGTAGAATTTGTCCCTGTACTTTTTCAAACAAGCTCTTGGACAAAGACATATATAAACTGCGAGAAAATGGTTCTATCGAAGCTTCGCACTATTACATATAGGCCTACCGCATATGCATTCCGTTCTGCTCTCAAATTCAATACACACTCGCACCAACTGACCTTCACCTTCTAACAACATATAGGCAGAACTTTGCTAGCAGTGTCTACCAACTGGTAGTTTTGAAAAAGAAATTTAAAGATAAAAGAGAATAGAACTTTCAATTATAAATAATAAAATATATTTCCCAACTTTGAATTGAATTATAATGCTTTCATTTTTTTTAAGGAACGCGTACGTGTTTACAACAACAGTACGCCACGCTCCCACTTCCTAAGTAACAACGTGTAGATTACAAAATATAATGATTAATAAAATTGCTTGAATAAAATAATTTAAAAGTATTGTGATTTTCACAATAAGTTTGATCATTTTTATTATATTTTTTCCCCCGAAATGCACCCGTGACAGTAGGCCTAGTTGTCAATGCTACATAATCGTATTATAATTTAGGCCTATCTAACTTCTCCAAAAATAAATTTTATAATAATTGCACTGTTTATTTTAGAAAAGCAGCAGCGCTAATTACAGTTGTTTACAGAAATGGCATTACCAAATAGTGTTTAGACAGTGATCCCATGTAAACATTATTTACTCGCAAATTTATGCAGATTTCATACTCGCTTTCCTCGCTACATTTGGGTCGCTATTTGTATGCACTGGTGGCTAAAATATATAAGACTCGGGAAATTTGTCAACATCGAAATAAATGTTATCCATGGTAAATAAATTAGGCCCCTAAAACCCGAGTTTTTAAAAATATCTAACACTACTATTACAACAAGTTGATCGACGAAGGTCGCATATGACGTCACTGTACCACGTGACTACCTATCTAATTAACTAGGCTTTTTGAAATCGGGGCTTAGATTTAAGACCGTATTGTGGCTAATTATCGCAATACTTCAGTGAACGAACTATTACAATTAATTTCTATAAGCATAAGGAAGACAAAATGCATATAATTCTGTATACTTTGAAAACACGAGATGTGTCCTTTAACATATGTAGAAATAAAACGTGTAGGATACTGCAGATTGGCAGTTGTCCTTTAAGTGTTAGTTTGCATTTCTATTTAGTTTTCATTTTTATGTAAATATTCTATCGTTCTAAAGAGGGACAGGTCGTCCCGAAAAATTTGACCGTTCAATATTGTTCGTATCGTTGGTCGTTTTAATGCTTTTTATATCCTTATTTATTTGACATCGTATGTATTATTAAATCCGACACTCTGGATGCTAAGTGTTGTTTTTGTGCTTTCTATACATATATGTGTATTTGTGTATGTATGTGTGTATGTATTTGTGTGTATGTTTACATAAAGAAACTTACGAAATCCAACGGTACATGATTTCCACTACTTTTTCTTGATCACAAGGTGCCACAACATCTGCAAAAGTGTTGCCTCTGAGAGTGTTATTCAACGTGTCCATGTGTGCATACCACCGTCCTGAAGACTACAAGGTGAACAGTTCCATATCTTATTGACACAGAGTTTGCATTATTTAGAAATAGACTTAACATTGTAGAATATTTAACAAATCAAAATGAATAAACTGTAGCTTCTCGAAGTGCATACCATTATATTAAATTCTTAAAATATCAAAAGATAAAGGTCATTTTCCATCAGATTTTTTTTTCTATCCGACTACACAGATTTAATTTTTATCTCATCTATAGAACCGATAAACATTGGAACTTATTTCACATTTTAAATCGAGTGAATATGATTAGGAATGATGTAAATGTGTATATGGAGTTATTTACTACTCCCAGAAGAATGTGTGCATGTGTAGCATTATCAGTATTCATTTATCTCTCCCGTAAGCTGCTATCCAATATCGTGTTGTACAATTTTTTATAATACACTTATTTTCTTATTATTATTATCATATTATTAAAAATTAACATCAAAGTTGGTACCGTATAAGTTTTACATTATAGGAGTTATGAGATGCATCACTGTTCTTTATATTCATCTTTCATTCATAACCACAACTGTTACAAATAAAATTTCTACATCTGAAATATGCTTGGCATATGCCCTTCTGTGTGTTGAAAGATGATAAATATTATTTCACAAAATCCCTCGGTAATTTCAAATAGAACACTAGCATATTTCAAAGGATTAAATGTTCAATAAATGATTGATACAGAAGACAAAATAACAAAAATTATAAATTCCTTTACGTACCTTTGTGTGGTCCACACTCTTTGGATTTAGATATTCTTCCTTGAAGATACCGTGATCTAAAGATGACGACGCTTCGGAACATTGAATTAGAAATACGAGTAAATATACTTTGAACGTATACATCTCCAGCAAATCTTTACAAGATGATGTCAAAACTGCAATTCGTCTTTTTGATATAATGAATCTTTTGGTTTCATCTGTTTGTTATATACATATGATTTTACGACCCAAATCAATTCGCGACACATGGCATAAATCCATTAAGAAATGAAATAAATTATTTACGCTAATGCAAGAGAAAATAAAAAGATGAAGATCGCAAATTTGTTTGTACACGCTGGAAAATAATCCCATGGTTGATTTTAAGGTGAAAATCTTATGTCAATGGAAAGTGACGGATATTTACCAAAATATTTTGAACTTTAACTCTTACGAATTTACCACATTCAATTTAAAACTGCGGTTTTACGAGAGAATTATCTGAAAAAATCAAAACCCCTCATAGATTTCAACTCATGACCCAAAGGTTAGTAGTGGATACATTAATCCCCAGGGCTACCACTCAAGTTGATTGAATTTTTAAGGCATGCCAATATACAAATAATGCTGATATATTTTCATAAATGAAGCCAGCCATGATAACAATATGGTATTCCTCCTGAAATGGATGACCAGCACTATACAGTGGAGCCTCGTTAATCCGGACACTTTGGTTCCCAGCAAAATCGTCCGGATAAATGAAGCGTCCGGATAACTGAATCACATATTTTTTATCTTTATATAAGTAACCAATATGCTTACTTTATTGATGCATAGTGAATTAAACACATTCTATCATTGGATTTAAGCATTTGAATTAGTAAATAAATCATGATGTTAACATTTACATGCATTTCAAAGCTCTAAAATTGAAATATACGTGTGCGGTGTATTTGCCTATGCTTACATTGTACATGTATATTAGCACTACAAATAAATATACAAAACTGTGTACCATATGCACTAAAACAAATAATGAAGCACTATTTGTAACTATAAGTAAATAAATCATTATTAACTAACATAATCATTTACACTTCAAACATTTCATCACACTTTTACTTCTTAAACAAGTTAGAGAGGCCGGCCATTTCCATCTGTCACGATTCACGGGTTCGGCAGTCTGTCTAAACAATATTCATCGTCCACAGTTAATTTAAGAATTTCATGTTTGTCATGCCGGTTGACAACATTCTTTAACCAAAATTCCATCTGCCAGAGTTTATATTTCTTATTATATAATTATCCAAGCCAATATCGGGAGAACAAAATCATTTAAGCTCGTAATATGAAGACCTACTACTGCTTTGATCTCGCCAGGCGCACCTATTATTTTCATGATGCGATAATAACGGAATAAAACTCGGGTGAAACCAACATTACGGGTACATACAAAATTTAATTCTCATTTTCCTTAAAATGGTAATTTTCTCACTTCTACCCAGAGTTTAAAAAACTTAAAGCAATAAAGCTCTACAACATCGTAACAAGAATCAATCGTACACAGGTACTTTCTACATGCGTGACATTCTAAACATTAAAAACTTACTACATATACATGTGCATGAACATACATGTATATTTCACGCCAATCAACAGTATAAAATCCAGAATCTAGAAGTATAATCTACTACACTCTTTAGATTTGAATAAGCCGATATCAATTTACGAATCAGTATAACTGATATGTGTAGCAGTTAAAAAAATACCATTACGGCATGATGTTTAATTTATTAATACTATTAGGGTATTGATCAAGACTATAAAATACTAGTAATATGCTACATATTTATTTACAAAATTCAACACTACACCCAATAAAGATCTCATGTGCGAAAATTGGCAATACAATGTCTCGATCGGCACGTGCTATCTAACGGACTTATCATCACACACCACCTAATTGGAGGGAGGTGTTGACAGGGTACAGGTAATCGCTTCAATTAGACAGTTTGGCTTGTTTTCTTTATAATTTACGCCTTGCTAAAATTGTCCGACACAGACCTTCCCTAAACAAAATTACCGTCCGGATTAACGGTACAATTTTCATTGCATTATAACGTTTTGTAGTAAAAAGTGACCGTCCGGATCCGGAACGCGAATTTCCGGATTAATGATGCAAAATAATGAATAAAAATTCTGTTCCCTAGAAAAATCGTCCAGAAGGTGAAGCGTTCGGATTAATGGCGTCCGGATTACCGAGGCTCCACTGTATTTATATTTCAAAGTTCTTACAATAAATTGATTCAGCGATAGTCAAAGATGTCATACAATTGAAATGTAAATAATTAGATTGGTTTGGTAAAGTGTAGCAAAATTTACTTGGGGAATCATAAGAATAGCTAGCTTTGTTAATATGTATGTAAAACTTATACGGTACCAACGTTGATGCACCAGATGCGTATTTCGACAAATAATGTCTCTTCAGTGATGCTCAACCGAAATGTTTGAAATCCGAAATAACTATGAAGTTTTAGATCTAAATATAGCCAAAAACAGCGTGCCAAATAAGTGGAGCCAAATTCGCCCAAGGATAAGAGCATTGCATGAGGGAGATAATCCTTAATTTTGAAATGAATTTCTAAATGTTATAACAGCAATTAAATATACATCCGTATTTTCAAGCTAGTAACGAAGTACTTAGCTACTGGGCTGTAGATACCCTCGGGGACTAACAGTCCACCAGCAGAGGCCTCGACCCAGGGGTCATAATGTAAAACTTTTACGGTACCAATTTTGATGCACCAGATGCGCATTTCGACAAATAATGTCTCTTCAGTGATGCTCAACCGAAATGTAACAAATACTTCAACTTTACAAAAAGAATCTGCTGAAGTTTATGTTTGCTTCTCTGTATCTATGATATAAAATAACTATGCTAAAAGAAACATAACTATAAAAAGTCAGATCTAAGTATGGAAGGTAACGATAACAAACAATAATTAATCTCATCACTCCTATAAGAAATACAAATATAATGAGCTGTTGCTGAAGTACTGGTGTCTGAATCATATACATTAGGAACCTAGAGCAATTGATAATTACAGCGACCAAAATAATTATTTAAAAAGATTTAACGGAAATTTACTACTAGTTTTTCATACATAAAATAGTTGTAGAAATATAATGTAATGAGTTCACACGCCGGTAGAGGTATACCATCTTTTGTTTTACATTTTGTACGATTCAGGCTTGATAATTGGACTGTAAATAACTGCGTCAAGTGCAATCTTCATAGTATGGGTATAAAAAGCAACTAAGTGCCTATAACATAATGTAACAAATACTTCAACTTTACAAAAACTTTACAAAAAGAATCTGCTGAAGTTTATGTTTGCTTCTCTGTATCTATGATATAAAATAACTATGTTAAAAGAAACATAATTATAAAAAGTCAGATCAAAGTATGGAAGGTGAAGATAGCAAACAATGATTAATCTCATCACTCCTATAAGAAATACAAAATAGAGAGTTGGGCAGACACGGACAACTGGATATACCAGAGAGAGGATCTGGTACCTAGGAGGAGTCGCATGTGAGTCGCACATTAATCTGCTGCAAAAATGCCTTAATTGGTGTAGTCGGTTTTATACAAATGTAGTTTTACCTTTTGTTTTAACCGAAATAAGGCTTTTTATTATCAAATTTAAGAAAAATAAAGAAATATATTATTTTCAGAAAAGGAATATGGTAGTTCAAAGCATTGTTAATAATACCTAAGTATGCTAGCCTAAGTGCTTGTCTTTATCTATATCCAATGCAATGAAGTCTTAATTTGTTATTTATCAAAATAAAAAACATGACAGGGTTAACATATTGATATCTCTTTACGTATCATAAATTCACAATATCAGGAGGACATTAAGCATCTAAACATCTCAGCAGTAGTTTCTTCTCGAGAGAAAAAAACCATCGTTTTTAAGTATTTGCTTGTAATTAAACTTAATAGATGGTACATATGACGCATGTTTATCAGAGATTTAAAAGCCTACGTAAATGTACTGCAGACTTTTTTACGACTCTATCAAAATCAAAAGATGCTTAGGAAAACATATATAATATTTATGGTTTCCATCAGCCTTGTAACTCAACAATCACTTGACTTTAGACTAATTAAGTGTTTTGGCGGTAGATTATGATATTGAATTCATTGATTTCATTGATCAACAGATTGAATTTTAGCTATATACAAATCCTCCTCATCAGAAATTTATTTGCAATTTACAATTATCATGCAGTTTGGTTATTTTACAATTGAGGATGTGAGCATATCCCTTAAACTTTTGGTGCGTTTATATGATAACATAGGTAGAACTAAGATCACGTATTTGTTTCTATGGAGGAAGTGCTGGTACTTTAAAATATCTTCCTTTATTTTTTGCTAATTACAAGGTTGTATTTGATGAAAATAACAAGGTTGTTGCAGTTATGTACACATGGTAACAGAGTGGATCGACTATAGTCATCAAGTACCTCTTGTGGGTTTTGAATGCTTTCATTATCAGTATAGCCCCTCTATCGAAGTTTTACTTTGAAATATTTGACAATTTCTTGAAATACATCTTCCTCACTTGTGTTTCTCATATGGCATATGATTTCATATGTAAAAAAAAAAATCCACTAAAGCTGAAGGATTATGTGCACTTTGTCGTTTCAAATAATGGAACGTATTTGTTGGTTTGATGTACATTTTAAAGTCTAGGATACAACTTGCCTCAAATCGACTTCCGTTTTTAACGTAATTTCCACGAAATTAATTTACGGAACCGACATTCCATACGTGAATTTTAGTAGTTGATGAGTAGAATTACCTATACTGAATAAATCATGGATTTCTTTTTCTTCTCCATGAAATGAAAGTTGAATATACCGAACAGTGATCAATTTCATAACTCCTATAAGTAATATAAAATACATGTAGATAGGTGGGCAAACACGGACCCCTGGACATTACTAATTACTTGTAGGATCAGGTGCCTAGGAGGCGTAAGCATCCCATGTCGACCGGTAAGACCCGCCGTGAGCCCCATATCCTGATCAGGTAAAGGAAGTTACTTGTATCGTGGATTATGATTTTTTTTAGCAATGCTAGCTACCTTTATCATCCGGTGAAACAACAAAGAAACATGTCATTGTTTAAATCACTGTAAATATGTGACAAGTGATTGATATTGACAGGGATAATCAGTCTGACGATGGTATATGGTAATCTACCTTTATATTGAATGTATGATTCAATAAAGATAAAATGAGAAGCTTTCATAATAGTTGGCAAGTCGGTCATCTTCTAGCATCTTCGTAAAATTCACATCATCATCATGTGCTTCGTGCACTCATGACAGATTATCTCTTTGATAATATGAATATTACGAGGATGCTAGAAGATGACCATTACAATGTGATGGCAAATTTTCCAATCAGCAAGTGTCAGCTGATTGTCAGATAGACCACGTAGATCTCATGTGTAATAAAAATCGGGAAAACTTTACGCGGGTACATTAAGGCAGGTTATGAATTTTTTTACTGGGATAAAATCCGCGAACTATGTGACGTCATAATTGAAATAAGTACAATGTATACCACTAAGTATATATAAATTCCGATTTTATTTTTTATTTAAGTTTATTTATGCATAAAATAAACCATGCAGCTACTAAGATCCAACACAATTCGAAATGCTACACTGCTGTTGTGTAATTTCTCTCTGATCGATATGAAAGTAAACTGATGACGTCATGCCTATACATCGAGTGACGTTGACACATGCAAGGAATTTGTTTATATGTACAATGCAAATATCGACAAAATGTGGAGTATTTGAAATATATGAAATGGGATATATGGAATTTATATGTGAAACGCTGAGAATTTATTGATATTAAGAAGGTATGTTGATTCAATTTAGCATGCCAATCCGATTTTCCTCTGTCACACATTGAAATAAAACTACAAAAGTAGCATATTAGGCCGAATACTTTTAGAGGCTTTTTATACACCGTTTGAAAGGTCATAAACTAATGTAGACGGTAATTACTGATAGAATCGTCTGTTAAGAAGACTTTTAAAGAAAACGACATAGCATCAGTGCAAAATGTAAACCATGGGCTGTATGGTTTCGTGTTTAAATGTTCAATAATTATTTCTTATTGAAAGTGGTAGGATTCTATCAGTAATTCTGATATACTATGGGTATTTTATCGTCATTATCGCCAGTTAGACCAATATTTAAACCTTGGGATAATTTGTTACTTTTACATTTTCTATTAAGGTACCTCCATGATCTATTTATAATAGTCATGCAATGACGTCATAC